>NW_027052748.1:236505-257752 GCF_011386835.1 Chrysemys picta bellii | reverse complement strand
CAGCGCAGACAGAAGCAGGAGAGAGCTGGACTGGAACCCTGCAGGGGACAGAAACCGCTGGACATGAGACCAGGAGAGAGTTTCACAAGTGCCTAAATCCCACTAGACGTCACTGGGATTTAGGCACTTAAGTGACTTAGCCACTCTTGAAAATGTTACCCTTAGACGCTAAGGCCAGAGTTTTCAGAGGGCTCAACTACTGGGCCAGATTTTCAGAAGAGCTCAGCTCCCAGGTAGGCACCGCAGGGCATGTCTGGATGTTCAAAGGGGCTCAGCATGGGCGGGGTGGGCCCAAGTCTCTGGAGACGGAGTGAAGCCCACCATTCACCTCTCCCCCGGCCCGGCCACTGTCTCCGTCTCTGCAGCCGGCCCGATTAGCACACAGCGGGGGACCCAGCTGCATGGTAAAAACCATTCAAAGATTGCGGCTCCGATGTCCTGGCTCCCGGGTCCCGGGCGGGTCAGGGCCGGCTGGAGCGCTCCCTGTGGTGGGGAAGGAGCTGCCTCCTCTCTCCCCCCGCTGCACCGCTGCAAGGGGAGAGCTGCCTCCTCTCTCCCCCCGCTGCACCGCTGCAAGGGGAGTGCTGCTCGGAGCAACCCCCTCTGTCCCAGCTCCCCCCGTCCACAGTTACTACCACCAGCCGGAGGGCAGTGCCCGCTCACCCACACAGAGACAGCAGCTGGGCAGCCTCCGGCAGGGCTCTGCCCCCCTCAGATGAGCGCCAGGTGAGAGGGTCCCAGGGCACAGAGCTGCTGTGTGCCCCACGCCAGGCATGCTGCCCCCTGCACTGCAGCCCAGCAGCCCAGAGAGGGACACGCTGCTGACACTGCAGCTGTTCTGTGGGCCCAGCTCAGGCCAGGCAAAGGGTTAAAGCTTTAAAGAAGAAGGATTTCAGTGAGTCTGACAAGCCAGAACTACAATGTTTGGAACTGAAGTGAAATAACAATCTGGAGTCACTCATCCTTGAAAACACGCCTCCCCTTCTCCTGACGCCCCAGAGGAGAGGGGACGCTGCCAGCTAGCAGCCGTTCACACACTGTAATAGTCTAAGACACAGAGGGCCTGAGTTCGACCTGTGACCTTGGAAAACTCATTACACTGCACCATACCTCAGTTTCCCCATTTTTAAAACATGGCTTATGCTAGTTCCTTTGTGTTCTAAAGTACTTTGGCCCCAATGCCCAAAGGAACCTGGGGCAGGGAGGGAGGATTCCTGCCTAGGGTCCAGCAGAGCGCTGGGCAGGGGATCTCCGCCAGGCTCCTGGTACCCCATGGCCCCGGGGGCACTCTTTACCCACCAGGAGGCACTGCCAGACTCCTAGCTAGCCAGGCTCATGCTGCAGCATGCACTTGCTGGGGGAAATGCTGCTCCGTTTCAAAGGAAAAGCAGCATGTACCTCACTGCGCCCCCATCCCTTGTGCCTCGGCCAGGCAGGGTCGGGAAAGCAGAGGATGCACCAGGGCTCCCCTCCCCCTTGGGCACCTGCCCGGGCTGAGGGGCGGCACTGAGAGGAGTGCAGGCTGCCCCTCTCTATGCGGTAGTTACTGCGTCTGTCTGGGCACGTTCCTTCCTGTGCCCGGGCACTCAGGGCACATGGTGTCCCACAGGGGCCACATAGCATGCCTGCCACTGCACCTCCCCCACGTGCCCACACCGCCTGGGGCTCTGGTGCCCACCACCAGGCTCTGGCCCTACATCTCCAGGCTGTGTGAAATACTGGGCATTTCAATAAAACTCACCCATCCCGACGCTGCAGCTGAGCGGGCGAGTTAGCACCCTGAAGCGTCCCCCACTTCCACATCAGAAACCAGAGCCGGGGCTCCATGCCTTTATGGGGAAAGCGCCACTCCACACCCAGCTTATCGTCCTTTCTCAACCGCTGGCCTCAAGCCTGGCCTGTGGGCAGGGAGGGAGCCCCCTCCGGAACGTCTGCCCATCCTTTATTTACCGCAGATACCAGATTTCTTGGGCTCCCTCCCTCCTCCCCGAGAATGCCAACGTTTCTGAAGCCGGGCAGGTGTGAGCCAGGGATTTAATTTCTCAGTGGGACTCTGCGGCATTACCGTATCATCGGCCTTCCAGACGAAGGACGCACTAAATTGAACCATAAAAACCATAAAATGGAGAGGATCAAGCCAGAGGAGTCTAACACAGGAGAACTTTTATTCGGAGGAGAAAGAAACGCAGCATGAACTGGGGAAACCATCACAAGAGTGACTCAGCAGTATGTGAACTGTGAGTGAAACGCCTGCCCTACAATCCATTGGGCAGCAGCCCCTTGCCTCAGTTTCCCAGCTTGGGGTGATAGAGTCCAATGGACGAATGTCCCTTTGGCACACCCCTCCCATTTTCCCTCTGCTGTCCCCTTACCCAGTTTACGGGCCCAGCTCAGCAGAGTTTGAGAGTTCAGGGGGGATTCGGGGGGGGGTGTTCGCCTCCTGCCCCACGGAAAGAAGGGGTGGGCCAGGGATGCCTCTGCCTCTGCTCTGCACCGCTGCTGCTCCATGCTGCTGTCTCTGCCTGGAGCTGCGATGCCATGCTGTGAGGGGCCTCCAGCCCGGAGTGAGTCCAGCTCTTAGTGACTTCCCTGGCTAGGGGGAACCTCCCTGCTGCTCCCCCCTGTACTGTCTTTCACCACAGCACCGGCTCTATGGTGCCCAGGCAAACCGGCTTCACAGTGTTTTCAGCTCTAGGGATCACTGAGAAGAAACCAGGACTTCCAGCTGAGTCCAGTCAGCTCTGTCTTTAAGCACTGGGCAGACCCAACGTTTTGTAGGCGCCTTTCACCAAACCCACACACCCGGTGGGAACCCCTCTCCCCACTCCCCTCGGACTTTCAGTTCCATTTGGTATCACTAACCTCTGCTTAGGACGTGAGGTTACAGAGATTGAACCCCGGCTCCCGCCATTGTCCCGACAGGTCACCGCCGGGTGAGGAGATACCTGAGTGGGATGGGCTGGAGCGAGACTGCGCTGCTGCTGCATCTGTCCCACAGGGAAGAGGATCAAACTGGATTCATTCAGCGACTGTCAAGGCAGCTGCTCTCTGTGTCCCAGCTCTCTGGCTGGGATACAGGGGGCAGGAACTGGTGCATTAGAGGGAACAGCTCCACGTCCGTATAGTTCTGGAAAAGAGCACCCAGGCGGTTCACCCGCATGCACGCTTCTCGACCCTGCAACCTGCCAGCACCTGGCACACGCCATCGAAATGTGCAACAAAGGACACGAGATGGGACCTGTTTATTTTGTTGCACGTGGCACCAGTTTGCTTAGTGTGATGTGCTCCAGTCTGCTCATTTGGGGACCAGGTTTTGGGATGAGGGGGAGTTTGTGCTGTCACACAAACAACGAATGAATCTCCCACATGCAATTCATGCTGCCTCCTCCCCCCCGCCCGCACACCCCGAATGCCAGCTGCAGCCGGCCCCATAAGTCTGGCTGCCCCAACAAACTGGTAAAGCAGCTTCCAGTGGATTCTGGCTGATTCTGGCTACGCATCTGTGACGAACTGGGACTGTTCTTACTGTGGTCTTTGAATGCTGACAGGGGAGTGTGGCTAGGATAGTCTGCATTGGGGGATGGGAGACTGACCGGAGAATACCTGAGCATGTAACATGAGAACCCAGGAAGGGGTTAGAGGCCAGGTGACACCTTTGCCCGGGAAACTGAACAAAGGCTGTGGGAGGGGTCGCTGAAGGGAGAGTTTCAGGAGCTGGCTGGTGGAATGGCTGGGAGGCAGACAGGGCTCTGACCTCCCAAGGGGGCTGGGGTGCCCGAGGACCCCAAGATGGACCTAACTGAGCTGGTCCTGTTTTCTGTGCCTGCGGGACCTGTCTTGGACTGTGTCCCTGTCGTCTAAATAAACCTTCTGCTTTACTGGCTGGCTGAGAGTCATGGTGAATCGCAGGAAGCCGGGGGTGCAGGGCCCTGAGTCCCCCCACACTCCGTGACAGGATCACCCCCATCAGCTGGGCGTGCTGGGCCGACCCCATGCACAACAGGGGCCGCAGCGCGGCCGCCCTCGCGCTCTGATTGTGACTCGGGATTGTGGGGGCTTCTCACCTGTCCCATGGAAACGTGGCCAAAGGCGCCAATTGTCCCTTCATCAAAATGGCGCCATCTCCCACTGCTGCCAGCGGGGCTGAGGCCTGCGCGAGGGCCGCCCCGTCCCCACGCTCTGTCTGCATGTGGCAGGCAGGCTGCCCTCCTGACGCTGGCTGCCACCTCCCGCTGGGCTCCAGGAGGCTGAAGCCGAGCCCACAGGCAGACTGGCTGAGGCCATGGTTCAGGGCCTGGACAGCGCATGGGGACTGTGAGGGGATGTGGGGGGGAGGCTGAGCGGGTTGCAGGGGGGTGTGGGGGCAGGGATAGGGGGCAGGCTGAGGGGGACAGAGGGATATGGGCATGAGGGAGACAGAGTGTGCAGGGGGAACGCTGACAGGGGTAGTGGGTGTGGGGGGCAGAAAGAAGGCTGAGGGGGCCAGGGAGTGTGGGGGAGCAGGGGGAAGGCTGAGGGGGGCATGGGGATGGGGCAGAGGGGAAACTGAGGGGGTTGGAGGTGATCATGTGGGATATAAGAGCGGCTGAGGGAGGTGCAGGGCATGTGGGGCAGGGGGCAGAAGAATGTGGGGGAAGGTTAAGGGGGCCGGGTTGTGGGGAGCCGAGGGAGGCTGAGGGGGGTACAGGGGGATGGGGACAGGAAGGAGGCTAAGAGAGGCTGGAGGGAGGCTCAGGGAGATGTGGGGGGCAGGGGAGAGGCTAGGGTTTGTGCGCAGAGGACAGTCATAGAATCATAGAATCTCAGGGTTGGAAGGGACCTCAGGAGGTATCTAGTCCAACCCCCTGCTCAAAGCAGGACCAATTCCCAACTAAATCATCCCAGCCAGGGCTTTGTCAAGCCGGGACATAAAAACCTCCAAGGAAGGAGACTCCACCACCTCCCTAGGTAATGCATTTCGGTAGGGCTTAGGGGCCACAAACGAGACCAGGGCCCCCTGGTGCTAGGCGCTGTCCAAACACATGATGAGAGATTGGCCCCACCCCAGAGAGCCTACAGTCTACACAGACAAAAAGTGGGTGGGGAAACAGAGGCACGGAGAAATGAAGTGACCAAAGCTAAAGAGCAGGTCAGGAATAGAACCCAGGTGTCCTGACGCACAGGCCTGTGCCCTCAACCAAACCTATACGGCTATCCTGAGGTCAGCACATCCTTCAAACGGGGACCTGTGCTCGGAACCAAATACAGGGCACGTTCCTTTTGGCTTCTTTCTGATGAATAAAGGGTAGTTGTTGTTAAAGCCCTGTGGGGTTTGATTTGCTTTTACATTAGAGATGCAGATCTTGTCCACCCTTCTTTTTTCGTGGCTGGCTCTATGGGTGACAACAGAACTACTGGGCTGACGAGGTCGGTTTATTATTATTTAACGTTTCTCTCGTGGTAGTGCTGAAAGACCATTATCAGCTGGGCCCTACTTTTGCTGGGGCTGTACAGACATACCTCAAGTGTCACTGCCGTGCTATTCTGTTCTGTGCAGGTCATTATACCACGTTCACCACCACAGTATCACAGCACCTTCCAGTGGTGCATTACGCTACATGACTAACACCCATCACATATTTGTTCCCTTGTCCTCTCCCAAGGGTGAGAAGTGTGCCCGATCAAGAGGGCTTTTTAATAATACACACACACACGTTGCTGTGTGTGTATATCAGAGAAGGCGCTGTAAAGAAATGCCTTGCATTGGAGCGGATGGTGGGGCGGTTTGGGATGGTCCTTAGTGGCACCTTAGAGACTAACAGGTATATACACAGCACATGAAAAGATGGGAGTTGTCTTACCAAGTGGGAGGTCAGTCTAATGAAGTCATCTGATGAAGTGGGTTCTAGCCCACGAAAGCTTATGCCCAAATACATTTGTTAATCTCTAAGGTGCCACAAGGACTCCTCGTTGTTTTTGCTGATACAGACTAACATGGCTACCACACTGAAACCTGTCTCTTGTTATAGCGTCCTACTGTGCCAGAGAAGCAAAACTATCACCCACAGTCTGTGCCCCAGAGAACTTACAGTCCAAACAGGGTGACAGAGAAGTATACTAAGACGTGCACAGCACACTCAGTGTGATCACAGATTTGCACAGCTTTCTCACAAGTACCAAGGATATGAAACCTGAGTGATCAAGGGAGGAAGGAAGGGGGTTTTGGTCAGGCTGCTTGAAACAGGTGCATGGGGAGGAGGTCGGTTGTTCTGGTTGGCACCCATTTCACTCAAATGCCGAACACACAGTAGGGAGAAAAGCTCTCTTTGCTAAATATTCAGTGGTCATGCGCCTTTGGTTTGAGGGATTAGAAAACTCCCTCTGGAGCCCACCAGCAGAAACAGGGAAGCTAAGACTGGGTATGTCTAAAGTGAAAAACAAGAAAGAAACAATTTAAAAAAAAGCCTTATCATGCTTTCTTTATCCACCATAAAGAAGAAAAAAATAAGAGCTCAAACGCAATTGTTTAGCATGTCACCTTTAATGAGCGGAGGTGAACTTTGTTGACATCCTAGGAACAGAGTGATGCACTGTATGATTATAGATGTGTCACGGTGTGTTTGTGTGTGAGTGCACCTTTGCTTACTCACCTATATCCACGCACATTTCAGAGGAGAGGGGAGGGGAAGGCAAAGCTGCCTCGGAAAGGTGAGCGGCGTCTGATACGGATTTTATTTGTGTGAACAGTTTGGGTGGCCGGCGCTCTCTTCCTTTCAGGCAGTATTTGCTAAATTAATGAGATGTCTCTGAGATGAATCACCGTGCAGCCTGGTGGCAGTACCTGCATTGCCGGCCGGCTTTGAACATTACTAGCGCACCTTTCACAGGAGTTTTACCTTCTAATACATCAGGGCTCAATAGAGAGAGAAGAACATTACTGTTCTGAGAACTCGGCCGTGGACGGATCAGCTTTGCATGCTTGTCAGGGAGGGGAACGGGCGCACACACTCATGAGAACATTGTTCCTGCCGAGGAAATCAAGGAGCCTAACGCATCTTTAAATTCATAGGGAACAACTGGGGCTGGCGGATGGGGGGATCATGGCAGCTCTCCCAGCCAGGGAGGTGGGGTGGCCTTCCTCTCCCAGCAGCCGGGGCTGGGCTGTGCTGCAACGTTCCCAACTCTCAGGCAGGGCTGGCTCTAATTTTTTTGCCGCCCCAAGCGAAAAAAAAGAGTGCCGCCCTCCATAGCGCTGCCATAACACACGCCCTCAGCACCGCGACGCCACCCCACCTCCGCGGAGCGCCGCGCCGTGCTGCTGAACCCTCCCACCGCCACACATATCTCCCACCGAGCGCCGCGCCGCCAAACACCCCACCGCCGAGCCGTGCTGCCAAACAGCGCCCCCGCCCCCGCGGAGCCCCCGCCGTGCCGCCGCCGCCCCACGGAGCACTGCTGCCGAATCCCACCCCCCAGTGTCCCCTACACGCCCAGCCGACGAAACAAAAACAACCCACCCCACCCCCAGCAACCAAACTCCCCCCCCCCAAAAAAAATCCCCACCATCCCAAGATTGGCCGCCCCTTACCAGGTATCGCCCCAAGCACGTGCTTGGTCGGCTGGTGCCTGGAGCCGGCCCTGCTTTCAGGGGCTGAGTGCGAGTCCCGGGCTTTGGGCACCAACAGGAGGAGCTGCCGTGATAGTGGGAGAAGCTCCTTTGACGCCGTGATGTTCAGGGCTGGGCCTGCGGGCAGAGCTCTGTGCGAGAGCCCCGGGGCTGAGGGCACAGACCTGCCCTGCTCTCCCCGCGTGTCTGACCCCATAGCAGAGAGGGTGCCAGGGCAGGGCACGGGGGACCTCAGCAGAGGAGAGGGCGGCGGGAGGCAGAGGAGTGTTGCTGCTGGGTGCAGACAGTACCAGGCAGTGGCTGGCAGTTCCCCTGCCTTACGGGGAGGAGAGGGGAAGTGGAGTCTCCATCGGGGCAGCCAGCAGGAGCCGGGCATTACAGGCTGACTTTTCTACCTGGGATGATCACACCCGTTGGCCGGGGAGTCAAAAGCCGGATGTAAAAACATGCTCTGATTTGTTTTCTTTTTAGAAGAAGGAACCCACCAGCCTCACTGTTCCTTCTCCCCCCTCTGGTGAATACTGGGTCAGCCGCACGGACAAGCCAGTCTGCTGCCTTGCTTCAGGGCTCAGTTTCTTCTTCAGCTGAGGAGAAAGGAACCATGGAACAGCAACGTAACGTCACAGTCCCGTTCCCCACCTGTCCTGTGGGGTCTTCTGGCCTTTAGAGCTACTGGTCAGGGCCTCCCCCAGTCTGCGGGGGGCCACAGGGCCTGCTGGCCTCCTCGCAGCCTCTGCTGAGGCTACAGGAGAGAGGCCTCTTCAGTTTGCAGAAAGAAAGAAATCTCTGGGGTGAGCACACAGCAGATGTCTGTTTTCCCAGGGCCAGATGCTGCCACCTTGTCACTGGAAGGGCCCGTGTGAGCTCTGACCACAGATGAGGGAGGACGCCCAGCCTGGCTAGACAGATTCCTTCCTGGCATGGCTGGGGACAGAAGCCTGCAGCCACAGCTCACACTGCAGGAAACAACCTGCAGAGGCCTTTCATCTCCCCAGGGTCAGACGTCACCACTAGGAGAATGTGAGCGCCGGAGCACTGGGGGAGCTGGGCTGAGATGGCATCCCAGGGCACAAACACCTGTGTCAAGTCCATTCGGATTCCACGCTCAGCAGAGATGGAGGGAGCTATGCCGTCAGGAGAGGCGCTGGTCAGAATTTGCCAGTGGAACTGTTTTTCCATCAGAAATTGCCAGCTTGTCAAAATCCAAACCTTTCGTGGGAACACGTCGATTTGGACAAACCTTCAGACAGAAAGCAGGCAGGTTTCGCACGGAAAGCTGCTTGGCTCCCTGCCAGCTCGCCCGCCTGCCCACCTGCTTGACAGGCTGATGGGGGGCCTGGGCTTCCAGGCTGCTGAGAGAAGCCCTGGCTCCCAAGATCCCAGGGTCCCCGAAACCCTCTCCTCGCAGGGGCAATGTTCTGGTTACTGCACAGCTCTAGGAGGAGGGGAGGTATCCGATGCCACACAAGCCACCAATCCTCCCTGCCAAGGTCCCAGTAACTACGACAGCCTGTGAGAATATCCTAACCTTTAGGGCACTTTCCCTGCCAGGGTGCGAAAGGGTGCGAGCTGGACCCATCCCTGCCACCAGAGTCCAGCACTGCAGAGAAAGCCAAGTGTGGACTAAACTAAGCCCCTGGTTAACCCTTTCCCAGAGGAATCCAGAAGCCACTGATAATTGCAGGCTACATGGTGACCTCTCTCTCAGGTCACTCCCCCATCCTGGAATAGGGGTCGGTGAGTCCTGGACGAACGCCGTTCAGCTGGGAACATGCTCCCCCTCCCCGTGCCGAGGACTGCATGAGATGGGTGTAGTGGGCACTCCCGATAAAGGGGACAGTGTGACAGCTGCCTTTCAAATAGGCCCCAGGCATGGGGGGGCCACAGCACCCAATTCCTCTGCCCCCCCAACTTTCTTCGCTGCTTTAACGTACAACCACAACCTGCTCCGCTGACACCTCTGACTCTTGAAAGCCCTAACGCTCCAGGGGAGCAGGCCGTGCCCTGCCCTGCCCTGGCTGCCCCGGGTGTTACCTCGGAGGGAATCGTTCCAGATTCCAATGGGTGGCAGGTCCAGGGAAGAGCCTTATCTGGGGGGAGACTGTACCAGACCCGCCCGACCCAGGCAGGCTCCCAGGTACTCTCTGCTCGGGGCTGATAAGGCTCCTTAGCAGTTTCTCTCCAAACAAATTCCAGTTCAAGACACCTGAGAGCTCCACAGCAGGGCAGCATCCCCAGAGCGCAGCAGGGTGGGGGTTAGGGGGAGCAGTCGGTAGCAGCACCTGCCCCTCGTACGGCAGGAGCGAGAAGTGCCAGCCTCTCTGCACAGAGCAGCAGCGTTCAGCCTGCGCCAGACGTGCTGCGGTGATGGGTAAGAGCGGGCTCGGAGAGCCAGAGGGTCTGTGGGGCAGCGCTGGGCCCTTCTGCTCTGCACTAGGGCTGGGTGGGCGAGTTCAGCTGGGATTGGAACCCACCAGCACTTGTGGGTGCGAATGTGGGGCTGGAACGCAACGTGGGGCGCTCCCACCTCGCCCGGGGGCGACTAGGGGGAAGGGCAGAGAGACACCTGGGCTGAGACCCCAGCTCCAGGGAGACAGTCACCCCTGCCCAGCCGGGTTAAATTGCCCAGCTGTGTGACAGCCCCCCCATCCCCGAGGGGTTTCCCCCCCCGGTATGTCACAGCAGGGTAATGTGCGTATTGAACGGCAGGGGTTGCCAGAGACTGGCTGGGAGAGGCCTTTGGAGATGGAGGAAGCAGCACTAAGGTACATGCCAACCTCCCTACAGAGGAGGGGCCGTGCCCCGCAGGTGTGGGGCAGGGAGCTGGGACACTGCGCGGTGGGTCATTGTCTGGCCCAGGCCCTTCCTAGCCGGAGGCCGAGGCCTAGGCATTTCCTTCAGGTCACCTTCTGCTGCAGCTTGACCACGGGCCCCCATAGCCACTAGCCCAGCCAGGGATCCCAAGTGGGGATTGTCACGGCTGGCTCCTCCCTGCCGCCAGCAGCTCTTCACTGCCAGGGAATTCCTGAAATCCTGTGTGCCCCTCCCCCACCCACCTCCTGGGATTGTGAGTGCCCCCCCTGGACACCCCCCCCGAGCTCTGAGTGCCCCTGGCCAGTCCCTCCCCTCAGCTCCCCCCACTTCCTGGGGCTCTGAGTGCCCTCAGCCAGTCCCCCTCCCAGACCCCGGGGCTGAGTGACCTTGGCCAACCCCCGTCCCTTCAGGAGGAACTCCCAGTACCCACCCAGCCCCCACACCTCAGGGTTCCCCTCCCTGCGGCTCTGTGGCCATACCCCCACCAGGGCCGGCTTTAGGCCAATTCAACCAATTCCCCTGAATCGGGCCCTGGGCCCAAGCCCCGGTACGGTGTACCGGCAAGAGGCGGTGCGCTGTACCACGGTGGCCCGGCTTCCCCAGGGGGCAATTTAAAGGACCTAGGGCTCCCAGCAGGGGCCGGAGCCCCAGGCCATTTAAATTGCCACCAGACCCCCACTGCTGGAGCCCTGGGGTAGGGCTGCGGGGCTCTGGGGGCTATTTAAAAAGTCCAGGGCTCCCGCTGCCTCTACCGTCCCGGCCCTTTAAATAGCCACTGGAGCCCCGCTGCTTCCCCAGGGCTCCCGCGGCTATTTAAAGGGCCCGGCCGGTAGAAGCAGGGGAGCCCTGAGCCCTTTAAATAGCCCCCAGAGCACTGGGATAGCGGGGGGCTTGGGGGCTATTTAAAGGGCCGGGGCTCCAGCTGCCTCTGCTGCACCCCGTCCCCGCACCCCCTGCCCTGCCTGCAGCCAGCCCCGTCTCCAGCCAGCCCTGCACCCCCTGTCCGCAGCCAGCCCCTGCTGTACCCCTGCCCTACCTCCAGCCCCACCCCCCTGTTCTGCCCGCACCAGCCCCGCCCCCCTGCACTGCCTGCAGCCAGCCCTGCACCCCCTGCCCACAGCCAGCCTCTGCCGCACCCCCTGCCCTGTCTCCAGGCAACCCCTGGTCACCCTAGCACACCCCCAGGGAGTGGCGGGTGTTAGCCAAATGGGCTCGTTTCCCCCCTGGAGCTGCCCAATTACCCCAAGGAGGCACGGGAGTCTAGAAGACGGCTTCAAGTTCTTTATTGATCAGTCAGCTGAGCGGGTGTCCCCCTCGACTCATGCCAGAGGGAGGAACACACCTTACAAGCACAACTGGGCTTCTTTTATACAGAGAGACAAACAACTTAGCGTGTCTAAATTCTGCTAACCTATGCATTGTTTAAATTCAGTTCTAGTAGTAATCAGGATACATTTGTTTAGCTTCCCGTCCTTCACATTCCTTTCCCAGGGTCCGTCCAACCCCCTCCCCTTTTCCATATATCTTCTATACATCCTGTATACGTGCAGCTTCATGCATGGGAAACGACAGTGAGAACTGAGATAAGCATGTTTACTGGGATAACAAGCAGAAGCCGAGATAAACATGTTTTTCGGTTTTTGGGCCTAACAAGATTCCCCCCTAAAAAGCATTTTGAGAGCCTTATGGCCCCCAATCCTCAGCCTTCACCGGCTGGTATAGGGCCATCATTTGTTGGTGTATAATTTGATTAGCCATTCGTCGGACTAATGCAACTACACAGGGAGCAAAGCAAGCTAGGGTTAATAGGGTTGTAATAAAAAGTACAAAGAGAAGAAGGCCTTCTCGGAGCCATTCCAGTTGCGGTAACCAGGACGTGAACCAGTCCATATTCCACCCACCCCATGTTTGGACCGGGACATGGGCTAGCTTCCTCATTTCTTTTGTTAGCTGTTTTACCGCCTTTTCATTATCATCTATTTGTAAACAGCAATTAGATTAGTTTAATTTTGCACAGATTCCCCCTTCTTCTGCCAGCAAATAATCAAGAACTAGATGGTGCTGGTTGAGCACATTCCTCATCTGAGTGGACTGATCGGCCAAAAGATCAAGAGCTGCAGCCGTCTGATTAGTTATTATTTCTAAAATGGCTTGCAGCCTAATTATCCGATTCAAGTTGTAAATGGGCTCCCTTGCTCCTGAGATCCACTCATTAGGATTCCATGTAGCTGGACCATAATGTTTTATAATTTTCTCAGGGGGCCACTCCTGAGCCCCCCATGTTTGGGAGCTTCCGGCGGTCAGGGTGGAATCCATGAACCGCCTTTTTTTAATTAAATCATCATACACCTTAATTCCCAATTTATTTCCCTGCATCTGGGGTAATAGAAAGAACAAGGGTCTTATATATCCAACATAACATATCCCAGACCAATTTGGAGGCAATCTTCAGTAGGCATAGGACCCGCAGATCCAATAATGGCCCTTTAGAGCCCAGGTTCCATTAGCAAAGGGGCCATTCCAGGTTTCCTCATTCTCATCGTCCTTTAGATGGTCAAAATATAAAGGATTACCTGGCCCTAAAGGTCCCCCCACCATTCCATCAGCTGAACTGCAATAATCACATCTCCACGCCCCAGCTCCTGCTTTCCAGACTCAATCGCAGCCCCATTTTGGCTGATTGGTGCTAGACCAGAATTGTTTAAAACCCCATACTCGAGTTCCATTCTGATTCTGCCATGCCCATTTGAAACCACTGTACCATGTGGTCCTTGCTAGTGGTATTGTCTACCTGGCAACTTGTGAATAGGGCGTCAAAGAACCCATCCTGTCCTACCGCCCTGCAACCTTCGGCCGTAGGGTAGTATTGTTTGGAGCATTTTACCCAACTATTATTGGTGAGCCTCACATGGGTCTGGTTCCATTGCCCCTGATATTTAGAGCAGTCATACAGATGACAATAAGGGTCCCAGCAATCAAACCCTGGGGATAGAGTCCAATCACACTTGCTTTCTCCCAAGTACACTCCCCACCTTGTCCGATTAAGGCAGAGAATACCCATTCCAGAAGAATACAGTCGCCAGGGGCTACTATCCTCAGTCCAAACCCCCGTTCCATCGTGGATTATACTCAAATTGCTGAGCCACCATTTGGGCTGTACCGGCTGGGCTACCCAAGGCCATTCATTTAACTCCCCTGGGCCTCCGCACACCCAACAGTTACTGAGGTTAGTGGATTTTGCTATTGTCTCCCCCAGCTGTAAAAACCTATTTTCCCAACCATAATAGTGGTGGAAGCACATAAACAAAGATATTAACAATAATTTCATTATCTTTTTCTAAACAGTCCCTTTAGTCCGTCCAAGTACTGATACTCCCAGGTGGAGTCTTCACCTGTGCCACCCCGGGCGTCCGGAGCCGGGGCGGGCAGAGGGCTGGTGTCCTCTTCCGCTAGTTCAGTCTCCGGGTTAGGGTTCAGAAACCGCCTTACCCGCGTATAGTGTGTCCATTTGTCACTCCCAAGAACTTTGACTGCAGCTTGGCTGATGAGCGAGACAGTGTGCGGGCCGTCCCACCGTGGTGTAAGGGGGTCACGCTTCCACTTCTTGACGAGGACCTGATCACCGATCTGGAATGGGTACACGGGCTAGTCCAAGGAAAGGGCCTGAAAGGGCACCGCGTCGATGCAGCTGTAACAAAACAGATTGCAACCCAGAGACCTGTTTCCATAAGGAGTCCTTCCCCATTTCCCAGTTTACATCCTCCCGGAACCCCGGGATAATGGTGAAAGCTTAAGACCCTTACGTGGGGCCCTTCGAATGCGGGTAAGGGCGAGTGGTAACGCATCAAGCCACTTTAAACTAGACTCTGTGCCTAGTTTAGTGAGGGTATCCTTGAGAGTTCTATTCATTCTTTCCACCTGTCCCGTGCTTTGCGGCCTCCAGGGTGTATGCAACTTCCATTGTATACCGAGTGCCTGGGACACCTGTTGCAAGACTTCAATACAGTCATGAGTGGGGCTGGTCTCATAGGAAACCCAAGGGTCAGGCAATAGGGTAGCTAGGTTGAGGGAGCTAACTGTCCTAAAGGTTAAGTTAGGGGCTAGCAAGGGCCCTACCTCATATCTGGTATGTCGACTGGGATTTAGATGCTTTTCCCCAGCGCCTGTCCCCAGTATTTGAGGCATCCCGTGGGGAACCACAACCTCAGTGTCCCCCCCCCAGGGTAAACTTTTCAGCCTCCTGTACAAGGAGAGCGGTTGCTGCAACGGCCCATAAACAGGCAGGCCACCCCTTGGCGACAGGGTCCAAGACCTTCGAATAGTATCCAATGGGTCGCCAGGTTGGCCCTGACCTTTGGCACAGGACTCCAGCTGCCACCCCTCCTCTTTCAGGAACGTATAGGGTGAATGGTTTCCGGGAGTCTGTGAGGGCTAAAGCGGGAGGCTGAACCAAGCCTTCTTTAAGCTCTCGAAATGCTTTTTCCATTTCCCTGGTCCATTTCTAGTGGAGTAGACCTTCTTTAGTCAAAGACTCATATAGTGGTCTGGCTTTTCCCCCATAGTCAGGGATCCAGAGTCGACAGAAGCCAGTCAATCCCAGAAAAGCCCTTAATTCTCGGGGGTGCCGGGGTTAAGGGCTGTTAAGTATAACCTGGATTCTTTTTTTCTTTTTTTTTTACCCAAACTGCGACTCCCTTGGCAGAGGTGGTATCCAAGGAAGGTGACCTGCTGCTCAACCAACTGAGCTTTTTCCTTTGATACTTTATATCCCTGTACCCCAAGGTGATTGAGGAGCTCTACAGTTTGCTCCTTGCAGACTGTCTCTGTTTCAGTACTCAAGAGCAGATCATCGCAGCACTGAACTATGTTACATGAAGGGTGTTTAGCCAGGAATGGGGTGAGGTCCCTTTTTAACTGGCTGCCAAAAATCTCGGGTGCACAGGTAAGTCCTTGTGGGACAACGGTCCAAAGTTATTGAGCTTTGTAGTGGGTATCTGGGTCCTCCCACTCAAAGGCAAACAGTCTCTGCTATTAACTTGTTAATTTGTCTTAGGTCCTGGACCAACCGATACTGCCCATTAGGCTTAGGCACCCCCATTATTGGAGTATTGTATGGGGACGTGTCTTCCTTTAACCACCCGCACTGCAAAAACTTTTGAATCAGGGGTTTTAACCCGATCCGAGTGGTTAGCTTAAGGGGGTATTGTCGAATTCGGACTGGGCTGCTTCCCTCCTTAAGGGAAATATGCACTGGTGTAGCATTCCTGGCTCGGGCCACGCCTCCTTCCTTTGCCCAGACCTTGGGATTTACACACACACACACACACACACACACACACCCCAACTGGCTTCCATCACTTCCCTTACATTCCAGGGAGTGATCTCTAGCATTTATGAGAGCCATCTGGTAATTAGAGGCTTGTTGCTTAGGGATTCTGACTTCCATTGTCCCGTTATCGAATGAGATCTCCGCCTGTAATTTAGTGAGGATATCTCGTCCGAGCAGCGCTATGGGGCAGGAGGGACTGCAAACAAACTGATGGGAAATTTGACGGTCCCCTATTTTTACTAGGAGAGGCAAAGTTTTTTCCAAAGCTGTAGTTTGTCCCTCTATCCCCTGGACTATGGCACGTCCCCGAGCTCTATCTCGGGGAGCCTTATTAAGGGGGAGCAAACTAAGAGTGGCCCCAGTATCAATAAGGGCTTCAATTGGGCGGCCCTCCACTTTAATTTTTACTGTGGGATCCAGGCTGGCAGCTTGTGCTGTGAGGAGGGGCCGCTGGGTTCCCCGACCCCCCTATGGGGAAGACTCCTCCCCTGAACGTCCTGTACTGTTGTAGAGGATAGGAAGGGACGGGGTTTTATCTTTACGTTCCTTTCCCATGGCGTGTCACCGGGGGCATTCATTCTTCCAGTGCCCCTCTTTCCTACAGATAGCGCACTGATTTCGACCCAGGCAGGGGCCCCGCCCCTTCCCCGGTGGCCCTGGCCGTCCCTTAACTTTGTCCCCCCTTTCTTCATATCCTTTCCTTTGGGCCATGGCTAAAACATGGGCCCCTTTCTTCCGAGAATGGGGGATTCTGTTACTTCCAATTATATAGATCACTAGTGGTAAAGGGAACATATACCATAGTGAGATTACCCTCAAGGGCAGAGGGAATCACAGCCCGCAGACAAAATTTCTTAACAGGGAAACAGGGTTTCCTAACAGGGGCACGGGCCATTAAGGTTTTAATAGTTTGTGATCTACATTTTTGCAACCATGGGGGATGATTGGCCACAAGGTCCTGCCAAATATCTATATAGGGATATTGGTCCCAATGCCCATCCCAGGTCACAATGCTATGTACTGCTTGTACAACCCCTGGTTTGAGCGTCCCTCCCTTGGGCCATTCCACCCCGAATGTCATCCATTCAAGAGTACAGAATTTTACAAGCTTGTCTTTACATAATACAATTCCATAATTAGCCTGGCGTCTAAACGCCTTCCAGTTATCCAGCATACATCCCAGGGGTGTCCAGGAGAAGGTGCTTTGTCCGGACCCCATTATGCTTTACCCAGAGTTTTCTGAGACAGAGGTATCAAGAGGGGGAAGAGGTATAGATCTAGTTCTAACTCAGATATCCGCTGGGTCATGAGGTTCGGCTGACCCCCCTTGCAATCAAGATATCCTGGTCACCGGGTTTCCCCTCGCAGGAGTCTTGGGGCGGCTGAAGTCAGCTTAAGCCTCAGACCTGTCAGCGGCACTCATTCATCTTTCACACAGATCCTTTAATCAGTTACAATCTCGGTTTCCAACACACCATTAAGAGGAGAAACAAGATTACCCCTCCCAGAAACAAGAGTAATCCCTGAGGTTGCTCCAAGTCCCAATAATTGTTAAAAACGGCTCATGGACTTGTGGAGTTAGTTACGTTACTCATTGGCCGTTATTTGCTTACCCTTTAACCAAAAACACAACAACAAGACATTTACAAAGCTACAATAATGTTAACATACCTTCCCGTATACAGGCTGCCTAGGGGATTTCCACTGTCCAACCCACACCTCGGGGGCGTTATTCCTCAAACCCAGGAGGTAAACGCACTTACCGCCCGAAGTGGCCGCGTCCGGCAGTCAGACTTCCCCTCCTTCTGAAGCCGTCTTGCTTCCATGTCCTTCAGAGTTCTCTTCAGAGAGGACGCAGCCGCCCCGGCCGATTGTGACGATCCAAGGCCCGAGCAAAGCAACAGCTCGAGGTGGCCACTCCTCGGAATCGCCCTCGGCCGTCGGTCAGTGCCCTCTACAGGGAGAGAAGTCCCTTCGTGGTCGCCATTTGTTAGCCAAATGGGCTCGTTTCCCCCCTGGAGCTGCCCAATTACCCCAAGGAGGCACGGGAGTCTAGAAGACGGCTTCAAGTTCTTTATTGATCAGTCAGCTGAGCGGGTGTCCCCCTCGACTCATGCCAGAGGGAGGAACACACCTTACAAGCACAACTGGGCTTCTTTTATACAGAGAGACAAACAACTTAGCATGTCTAAATTCTGCTAACCTATGCATTGTTTAAATTCAGTTCTAGTAGTAATCAGGATACATTTGTTTAGCTTCCCGTCCTTCACATTCCTTTCCCAGGGTCCGTCCAACCCCCTCCCCTTTTCCATATATCTTCTATACATCCTGTATACGTGCAGCTTCATGCATGGGAAACGACAGTGAGAACTGAGATAAGCATGTTTACTGGGATAACAAGCAGAAGCCGAGATAAACATGTTTTTCGGTTTTTGGGCCTAACACGGGGACCCACACACGTGAAACGGAGCTCATTAATAACCGATCAACAGCATATATGATGCAATGTACATAATATATAATTTTATTATTTATATAGTTATAGAAAGTAAATAATACATGGAAGAAATGAAAGGCTTTTTTTCACATTATTTTTTTTGTTAGTCATCCCTGCTGGGGCCCCGCCAAAAATGTTGGAATTGGGCCCCGCCCTTCCTAAAGCCGGCCCTGCTGGAGAGAACAGGAGGATTCAGTCAGCAGGGGCTGCCGATCCGTCCCATTCACCAGGGCTGCCATCCTGCGGCTTCCGCATTAGTGGCTGGGGTGACTTGGGGAAAGGTCTCAACCTCCCCACATCCCACTTCACTGCTGCCAGAATCCCTCCTGCCCCCCCCCCCCACTACAGTCCCCTCCCTACCCAACCTGGGTGGGGCTGGAGGAGAGGGGTCTGAGAACTTGAGCTGTGGATTGGAGGTGGAACAGCTGTCAGGGGCACTGAGGGGGACGTGGCAGGAGCTCCCCGTACAAGGAGGGGGGTTGCCACTGGAGGTCACTAGGAAGGACAACAAGACTCCATCCTGGGGGTCAAGAGGGGGAATTCATCCCTCAGAGGTGGGCAGGGGCTGGGTGGAAATGCTGCTGGTTCCAGGGGCCGTTAATCCCCCTGATTCCTCGGAGGCGTCTGAGTCTCAGACAGGTTCTCGTTCCCTTGCAGCAGGAGGACGTCACGGCCAATGTGATGCGCCAGCTCCGTATCATGCCGCACTTGCGCGAGGTGCCCGAGGCGCTGCAGGGCCTGTGCCTCTGAGGCCACCAGCAACTCCCGCTCCCTGCTGCAGGTACTGCTCTGGCTCTCTGTAAATGGGGAGCTAGTGGAAGGGGAAATGGAGCCCCCTGGCACTCACAGAAACCCTCTCCCCTCTCTGTGGAGCAGGGTCCTTTCCTCTGCCCCCAAATTCCTTCATCTGGGACAGGAGCTCTTTCCCTCACACCCATTCCCCTCCCCCCTTTCCTTGATCTACCCCCATCCCATTCCCCCTGCGCCCAGGCAGAGCTCTGCCTGCCCCATATGGTGCAGAAAGGCCGTTTTGTCAGGGCCCCACCCCTAGCCCTACTGAAGCTCGGAAAGCTCCACTTTTGAGGAGGTGGGGGTGGGACAGAGGCTCAGGGCTAGCTTCATCTCCTGTCCTTTATTCTCCCCTTGGCCCTTCTATGGGGTCTCTGGGTGTGAAATGAATCGGAGCCTCATTCCCAGCTGTCTTCCAGGCCCTGGGATCTGGCACAGCCTCCCAGACGGGCACAGCCTGCAGCTTAGCCCCGTCAGGGAGCAGTGGGGACAGGTCACCTCGTCCCATCCAAGCAAGCAATGCTGGGGGTCAGAGAGGCTTAGATGGGAGACCCTGCTCTCTCATGGAGGTAGGAGCCATTTACTCCTTGGGGCGTGTGGGTCTCTTGGGGGAGAAATGGGATCCTCGATGCACAGCCTGGCTGAGAGCTTCCCCTGTCCCTGGCTCCCAACTCTGGGAGAGAGACGCCTCCATCATCGTGCCACCCTGGTTTTGTTCCTAAGAAGAGGCTCCCCAGAGACGTCCCGAACCTGGACTCCTGAGAGCGTTTCCAGTAGGAGGCTCCGGCCCCTCGGGCATAAAGAGAGCATCAGGTAGTCTCGTTCACATGGCATCTCCGGTCTCCAGCCCCACTTCCCGCAGCAGGGCAAACGAAGCCATCAGCTCCCAGAATCCCAACTCTTTGACCCCCTTCCGCTCAGCAGTGGGGTTTCTCCAGCTCCCTCACCACACCTGTCAGCCTCTGATGATGAAGGGCCTGAATGTCAGAGTCACCAGAACGAGCAAACTCCAGTTCCAGGCAGAGGAGCCTGTGCGTACTCAGCCCCTCTGGACTCCAGGTGTGAAATGGGGAGCAAGGACCCCAGCCCAGTAACAGGAGGAGTGGGCAGACCAGGCCTGTAACAGGGTGCTTTCCCCTGGGCTGCACAGCCTGGGGCTTAGCCAAGCTGATTACAGAATGAGCCCGAACTGAGAGGCACCATATCCGCCCCCGTAAAGAGCCAGACTTCAGTGGTGATACAGCCCAGCTGGGGTAGCAACAGGATTGAGAATGAGGTAGGAAGTTCAGAGCAGCAAGGAAAGCCTGGAGGGGAACTTGAGAAGAGAGGTTGGAAAAGTGCAGCAAAGAGAAAGGTGCAGACCTAGCTGTTGGGTCCAGGGCCCTGAGCTGCTATCAATGTCAGGGTGGGACTGGGTTCCCCTACCGGCCCCAGAGGAGGCGGCGTACACGCACCTGGAGAGGGTTCCCAAGCCCAGCAAGGGGGCTACAGGCTGAGCAAGTGCCCCAGCGATGGCAGAAGGACTTCTGTCTGTGGAAAGACCTCTTTGGACTTTTAGTGTGAGGCAAGCTGGGCCCCAGAGGGGTGGACTAAAGGTGGTGACCTGGCCGGAGTTACCAGGCAGAGAAACTGCCGTGGTGCTGGAGCGACTATGGATGGGGGACGCTAGCCCCGCGAGAGGGCTGTGATGCCATGCCTGGCCGCCGGGGGGCACCTAACGATGAGTAGATTCATTTATGATTGGCATAGTTGGCAGGATTGAGTTCCCCCTGTGATCCGTGAGGGAAGTCTTGGTTGCTGAAGGAATCATAGAATATCAGGGTTGGAAGGGACCTTCAGAGGTCATCTAGTCCAACCCCCTGCTCAAAGCAGGACCAATCCCCAGACAGTTTTTTGCCGCGATCCCTAAATGGCCCCCTCAAGGATTGAGCTCACAACCCCGGGTTTAGCAGGCCAATGCTCAAACCACTGAGCTATCCCTCCCCCAAGCAGGTGTATCAAGGGACCAAGCTGGTCGCTGGATTTCCCACTTCAGTTCCAGGGACTGGCTAAGCAGATCTAGGGGTTTCTCCAGCAGCTCCTAGAAAACCAACAGACGCAGAAGGAAGTGCAGGTGGAGCTACAGACGCAGCAGCAGCAATACCTGTGAGAGATCCTGCAAAGGGAAATCAACCCAGGGTCTGCTATGCCCATGGACAAAAAGAGCAGAGAA